>NC_060279.1:32887482-32906780 GCF_021613505.1 Equus quagga | reverse complement strand
CACTTGGCCACGGGGCCAGCCCTCAAGTCTACATTTTTAAACACCTGTTACATGCTGTGTATTGGAGATGCAGACAAAGTTGAGAACGGGCTCTGCTCATATTCAATAGAAAAAGACAGACACAGAAACAAAAGCCGCAATACAACGTGCTCAGCACTCTCCTAAAGTCATTCACTTTGGTTAACTGGAAGACAAAACGGTGGAAAAGCCGGTGAGGTGCAGATTGTGACAACTGTAACTGTGAGTTCCCTGGACGGTGGGGATTTATCCAGACCTCTTCTTCACTGTATCTTCAATGACTGGAACACAGGGTACACTAAAAATGCTCTGTAGACACATGTTGCTTAAATGAATGAATTGTGCTGAAATATTTAGACCTTAGAGAGTTGGCAGACATCACAGGGTTTTGATCAGAAAAGTAACACAAGCATTTCTTCCATTTAGAATGAACCCCCTGGCTATGCAATCAGGAGGATGATTAGGAGGATAGTTAGGAGACCATGGCGGGGGTCCAGGCAGGAGTAAAGGGAAGGTGTGGGTGCTGGCAGGCAGAAGGAGGAGGGCTTTAAATGACATCGAGTTTTCTTTCTTGCCAATCACCATCTGCCCCATTGTGTCCCCTCCCAGGGAGCAATTTCATCACCCCCACTAAAAAAATGCCTTCATCTAATAGGAATATTTCCTATCACACAACCTAAGGAAAATGTCTGAGAAGGTTCTCTGCCTTCCCTCCACCTTTAGCTCCCCCATGTTGATCCTCATTTGTACCTTTTTTGCTTCCCACTATAGGAGAATGGCTCTGCTGTGGCACCCTGGTGACCTTGCCCGTGTCCCTCAGGCAAAGGCTGGAACCATGGCTAACCTGAGCCTCGGCAAAATGCCCTGTGATCCTCCCAGAACACAAGAGGATGGCCTGTGAGGCACTACCTCGAAGTCATCTCCCACTCGCCTCCCTGTCTCCCTTGGGAGGCTGTCATGAGACAGTTTCTCATGAGGATAGGGCTTCCTTCACCATCCCCCCCAGCACAGAGCTACAGACGATAAAGGCCCTTCACTGCAGCCTGCAATTGGCTCCTCAGCAATGGGGCTTTCCACAACTCGAGTTGTGGTCATCCAGCCCCTTTTATTTCAGCGTCATCCTTTCTGGTGTGTGGGACAGTGACCCAGGGACCTGGGGCCTTTGGCCCTCTTCCTTTCACTATCTTTATAAGAAATAAGATGTCTGAGTCTAACAGCGCCTCACTGGATCTTCACTGGCTGAATCACTCAGCCGTTGGCCTTTCTTGCCCCTGTGAGCCCCTGACGCCCACCCCTCTTGTCTCCTTTGTCGTTCCCCCTGCTAAAACAATTTTAAAAATTTCTTTAAGGAATATGTGAATAGCATTCCTGTACGTCTGTGTAGAGTGTTACAAAGCTCTTTCATATGCATTTTATTCTTACCAGAAGGCAGGGTTCCTATTTTGGCAAGGAGGAAGGTCGAGGCCACATGAGTGAGCTGTGGCCAAACACTTCTCAGGCCCGAAATCCCATTCTCCGCCTGCCACAGACCCAGGGGTTCTGCCACGACTGGACCGGGCTGGGTCCTGGGCCTCGACACTTTTCAGGAGATTCTCTCAGGCAGCTCTACTTCGTAGGTGTTTACAGGAGGCACATGTTAGTTTTTGCGTGTGTGTCTGAGGAAGATTTGCCCTAAGCTAACATCTGTTGCCAATCTTCTTCCATTTTTTTTTTCTTTTTACTTGAGGAAGATTAGCCCTGAGCTAACGTCTATGCTAATCTTCCTCTGCTTTGTATGTGGGACGCCTCCACAGCATGGCTGATGAGTGGAGTAGGTCTGCACCTGGGATCTGAACCCACGAACCCAGGCTGCAGAAGCGGAGTGGCGGAACCTTAACCACTTGGCCACGGGGCTGGCCCACATGTTAGTTTTGTAATTAGAAAGAAAATTGTACATGTTGCTAAGAGGGGAATGAGAAAGGCCACCAAAATGACTGAAAGTGGGCACCACCCACACCCACCTGTCACCGTTCCCAGGACACTCACCTTTGACTTGCAGACTGTACTCCCAGGTGTGGGTGATGCGGGAACTCCTCACGTCAAGGTGGGGTCAGTGCGGCCCTGTGTCCTCCCAGCTCAGGTTGCTGATCTGTAGGGAGCAGCCTGGGCCCACCACACTGAGGCCGTCCTGGTACCGGCTTTCCGCCTGGTAAAAGATATCTGGTCCTCCAGCTTCTACCAAAGTTACCATGGCTATTGCCATAGGGACCAAATGGGACAGCCAGGAGATGCTCTCCATCTGCTGCCCATCCTGTAGTTGCAGGGGCAAAGCGACAGACCCCCTAGGGTCCCAGTTACCATCATGGGGGCTGGGTTCTCTCTGGAAGCCCTTGGCCCTCAGACAAGAACAGAAGCTTCAGGGGCAGCCTGACTAAGTCGGAGGCTCACAACAGGCCTGAGAGAGAGTCCGGTAAAGGATTACTATTCCTATTTTATAGACGAGAAAACAGAGACCCAAAGAATTTAGGTGACTGGCTCAAGACTACATAGCTAGTCAGTGACAGAACTAGAACACAGTCAGTGCCCTTCCTTCTCATCAGGTGGTCCTCTTCAGTATTTACGTGAATTAATTAACATATAATGAAATAATTACATGAATGTAATTATTCATGTAATAAGTGGAACAGAGAGGAAGGAAAATTCTTGGGAGGCACCTGTGGGGGCGATTCTTTGAGTCCCTGGCTTGCTGATCCAGGGAACAGGACCAGAATTCACTTGGCCTGGCCCCATCCACAGCAGGAGCAGCCTTGCAGCATCCCGATAGTTGCTTGTTGGGCCACGTCTGAAACAAAAGCCACTCCTCTGAGGCCCAGCCAGGAATCTGGGAACATATCTTTCTAGAGCAAGACGGCTAGTGCTGTGCTGGCCAAGGCAGTTTAAGCATGGTCAGTGGGACAGTCATTTGGATATCAGCCTACAGTGCACTCAAGAGAAGAGTGTAAGTGCCAGGCCACTAGTCAGAGTGCCCAAGTTCGAACTCTTGCTCTACCAGGTATTAGCTGTGTGATCTCAGGCAGGTTACTTGACCTCTCTGAGTCCTGGTTTTCTCACCTGTGAAACAGGGAGTGCCATCTTCCAAGATTTTGTGAGGCTTAAGTGAGATAACGCAGGTAAATGCCTCACTATTGGTATTATTAAAGATATTTAATGTCACTGGAATAAGCTGGTGACTGCATCTAATTTGCGTCCTCACTAAAATTAGTCAGCACCCTTGTGAGAAATGTGAAATAAGCACTCCTCCATAGCATGAGTCATCTCTGTTAGAGTATTTTTGCTCATGGATGCGCAGTCCCAGGAGGCAGAAAGTCTGGAACTGAGTGACTTGGGTGTGCTGCATAGTTGTTTAAAGAGAAAAGGCCAGATGGCTCATGAAGGCATCTGGGTCCCGGTTCAAACTGCGATCCAGCAGCACTGGCTAAATAACCGTTTCCTAGGCCCGGTGGTGAAGCTCCTTGCCAAAAGTTGAACCAAGAAGTCGTGTGACAATAGCTGTGCTGACGAAGAGTGGAAGAACGGCTGCTGTCCGGTGGGAGTGGGCTGTCCCAGCTGGGGGAAGTGCCCCACCACAGAGTCCACTCCATGGCCTAGTGTTCTTTGCTTCCGTGGAACTATTCTGGCTCCACCTGGAGCATCGTGCAAGCCAGCAGGAAGCATACCAAGGCAGCATGTGCTGGCACCAGACGGACCTTGCGCTCCAAACTGGGCCCAGGAACTGGAGTCGAGCCTGGAGTCATTCCACCTGGACAAAGCAGCTCCTCTCGCCCCTTGCCCTCAAGAGCAGTAACTCCTCAGGCCCAGTTCAAGTGCTGTTCCCTCAATGGAGCCTTCGCTGAGCTCCAGACTTCTGGTCCAGCCACGCCTTCCGCCTGGTTTCCTTCAGCCTGTGCTACTGGCTTGTTTTGTTTTAAGCATTTCTTTCATTTTGCCCTGTACAAATAGCCATGCCGTGTGTCTTTTCCCGCAGTTCGTGAGTTCCCCGAGGACAGGAGAAGGTGGAAGGGGAACTAATATCTGAGAAACCAGTACAGCAAGGCTCATGGCTTAGCCTCGTGGTTAGGTGTAGTGGGATGTGTGCAGAGCTTCCTGGATTCAAGTGAGGGCACAGAGACACAAAGGGATCAGATCGGGACACGCATCCCACATGCCAGACACTGTGCCAAGTATGTTGAGCACACTGTTTTATTTAACCTTCCCCACAAACTTGTAAGGCAGGTGTTCTTGTCCCCACTTTACAGATGGAGACCATGAGACTCAAAGAGTTAAGAAACTCATCCAAAGTGGCCATGCAGGAAGCAGCAGTCCAGATGAAAACCCAAGTTCATCTGACCCCAAAGCTGATGCTCTGTTGACTACACCAGGCTACCAGCAGCAGGACTTCACACACACAATTCCTCCCCGTGTCCACAGACATCTACCCCCACCACTCACACAGCATTAGGCATGGCACACAAGAGGCCTCAATAGATGTTTCTAGAACTGAACCAAAGAGCTGTGAATATTTTTTAAGGCAAGACCAGTCTCACCCGTTCTTTCACCATACGCCCAAGAGGTGCCCCAGTGGGCAGTGACCACCAAGAGCCCGGCCTGGACACCGTGAAGGAAGAAAAGGTCACAGATGTGCTTGTTCTGCGGGAGGATAAGAAAGTGGGGAAAGGGGCACGTTATAGGAATCCAGCCTCTCAGTGTCAATTCTGCAACTTGGGTCGGGGAGACGGTGGGTCTCTGAGAATTTCCTTGTGGCTTCTACATTCCCATAGCTGAGTTGTGTAGGCTTCTATTTTTCACAGATGACCAGCCATGTGCTAGAAGATGTCACCTAATCTCTCTGAGCCTCAGTCCAATATCTGTAAAGTGGGGAAAATACTGTCTGTCTTATCTATATCACAAGATTCTTATGGGGATCAGTTTTTTTTAAAAGTGAAGTGAAAATTCTTCATAAGCTGCCAAGTTTTAAACACGTCTAAGGGGTTCATCAGCATACTTAGGGGATGCCCTAAAGGCTGGGACAGGGACAACCCCGAAGGCAGGTGACTCTGACAACCAGTTCACGCAGGTTTTCCTCTCCGAAGGAAGATGAAAGTGAAAGCTTGAAATTCTGGAGACTAAAAGCGGACCCTGACAGCTCACTGTGGGTTTCTTAAGAACTGTATTCCGTGCGGCCAGGTGGCGCAGCGGTTAAGTGCACATGTTCTGCTTCTCGTTGGCCCGGGGTTCGCCGGTTCGGATCCCGGGTGCGGACATGGCACTGCTTGGCACGCCATGCTGTGGCAGGTGTCCCACATATAAAGTAGAGGAAGATGGGCACGCATGTTAGCTCAGGGCCAGGCTTCCTCAACAGAAAGAGGGAGAACTGGCAGTAGTTAGCTCAGGGCTAATCTTCCTCAAAAATTCTCCTGGCGTCCAGTTCCCGAGCTTATCTCTCACCCCTGCCCAGTCCTTGGGGGTGGGTGTGAGCAGTAAGAATCCGGAGGGACAGGAGCTGCCACTAGGTGCCAGATTTGAGATCCCCTCCTGAAGTCATTTGTGGGACACGGAAAGCCCAATTCATGATGAAGCGTGACACCCAGGGGCCGACAGAAGAGGAAGGAAGGGGAAAGAGACATAAGAACATCATGCTTGAAGTGGCAAGAGGCAGAAGAGGCGAGTCCTGGGACTGGCTGTGGCAACTCCTCCATCTCATGACCCTGGGTCAGCCCATCTCGGGATGCCCAGCCTCCTTGTGATTCATTAGCACAAGAAATGTGAGGGTAGCAAGGGCACAGTCTGGGGCTGTGTGGTCTGAGATGATAGCACGGTGCACCCACCCACGCGCCCATCCACAGTTGTTACCGAACCTGAAGTAAGTCCGCTCACCCGTTGTGCAGCAAGCCAATCTCTGACACCGGGTGTGGTGGAAGAAAGTAGGAAGTTTATTTTTGCACAGCGCTGAGCAAGGAGAGAGGGCAGCTAACACTGAAATCTCAAACTCCCTGAAAAGCTAAAAGGAAGGGTTTTTATTTGGGGCTTTAGGTAGGGAAGGGGGAGCATATGGCCTTGCTGGTCGGAGCTTTCCCACCAGCCTGTCTTTGGCCTTGAGACTACTTGCAGACAGGAGGGAGCTCATGACCTTGCTGGTCAGCAGCTTTCCCACCAGCCCGTATCTCTTTGCGGGAGGAGATAGTCCAGGTGCTTGTCCTTGACGGTGTCTGTCTCCATGGAGGATAGTGGATTCTGGAGCCAGGAAGCCAGAGAGTAAGCAGGGAATGAGTGTTTTGGTTTTAACCCCATATATGCTGGGTTTAATGTGGGGAAACTGATATCAGGGTCGATGTCACACCCACACACATATACACACAGAGCCTGGCTCCCAGGAAGGCAGTGTCTTCAGGAAAAAATTACCTATTCCTAGAGAAACTCAATGCACAGGCAGGTAGAGGTGCCTGGGAGGTAGTGGCAGGGGTAGGCTTACCCATGAAAAGGCCAAGGAGAAGCAAAGATCACGGTAGAGAAAGGCCTGTAATGTTTATCAGCAGACAGGCCTGCCTCCCAGCAGCTGATAAAGCTGATAAAGCATGCATGTGTCACCCACACACAGTTCCTGTTTTCAGAGGTCACCACTTTAATCACATATAGGTTTTGTTTTTCTTTTGGGAGAGGAAGATTGGCCCTGAGCTTACATCTGCTGACAACCTTCCTCGTTTTGCTTGAGGAAGATTGTCGCTGAGGTAACGTCTGTGCCAATTTTCCTCTATTTTATGTGGGATGCTGCCACAGTGTGGCTGCACGAGCTGTGCTAGGTCTGCACCTGGGATCTGAACCTGCACACTCAGGCTGCTGGAGAGGATTGTGCAAACTTAACCACTACACCACTGGGCCAGCCTCCAATCACATGTAGCTTTTGAGTCAGATGTGAAGATGAGAGGACAGGAAAGAAAGAAGACTGAAAGGCACCAGAGTGCGCTATTGAAAAGCCAGAGCTGGGGCCCGCCTGGTGGCGCAGCAGTTAAGTTCGCACGTTTCGCTTCAGTAGCCCGGGATTTGCCTGTTCGGATCCCGGGTATGGACACGGCACCACTTGGCAAGCCATGCTGTGGGAGGCATCCTACATATGAAGTAGAGGAAGACGGGCACGGATGTTAGCTCAGGGCCAGTCTTCCTCAGCAAAAAGAGGAGGATTGGTAGCAGATGTTAGCTCAGGGCTAATCTTCCTCAAAAAAGAAAGAAAGAAAGAAAGAAAAACCAGAGCTGATCATGTCACAGCCTTGCCTAAAACCTTTCCAAGCTCCCCCATCTGCTATGAACTGCTATGAGGAGAAGTTCAGGGTCACAGTCCTGGTGGACGAGGCCCTTCATGATCTGCTTGCTTCCTGCCTCTCGGGCTTGTGTTCCGTCACCAAGTCTCACATCTTGGGCTCTAATGCCCGCAGACTGCTCCTGGAATCTCCCCCCACACCCCTCTATGATTTTTCATTGTCGTAAATTGGCTCCTGCAGTTCGGCTTGTGGATGGCCCTAGTTCCTGCCACATACCTCACCGACCTCACTCCAACATACTCCCATCCCCCCCAAAGTCATCGCCTCCTTGGGAACGACTTCCCTGAAGCCCCAGGCTAGGATAGGTGCCTTCTTGTGGGTTTTCAGTTCCCCTGTGCTTACCTCTATCCTAAGACCCATCCACTGCATCATAAATACCTGCTTACTTGCACACTCTCCCCAGTACACTCTCAGCCCCTTGAGAGCAGGGCCTTCCTTTTCCATCTTTCAATTCCCAATGACTAGCTCAGGGTCAGCACATAGTAGGGCCTTAGTTCCTATATGCTTGGTGAATGCATTGGTGGACATTGAATCAGAAGGCAGAGAAGAGCAAGCCCAGATGGGCCCAAGGGCAAAAAGGTGGAAGGCACAGGCTGCTGGTTCTAGTGTCTAGCACAGAAACAAGGCTGGGAGGATCCCGGGGACAAGACCTTTGAGACCACCTCTCCCTCCAACCGTGAGAGACTAGATCAGACATTATTTTGCTATCTTGCCCTTTTTGTGGTACAGTCAAGGGGAGTTGCCTGAAAAGGTCCTGATCCGCAGGAGGATGGAGGGAGAGGGGAGAGCTGGGGCAAGTACGGAGCTCCCTTCTCCACCTCTCCACACCAAATAGTCATGATGGCTTTGCTGGGCTATGCAGACTCTGCTAACATCTCCACGAGGAGATAATTGTGACTGGCATCTCCTGCCGGCCCCCTGTCAGCTTTGGACTGCTTACAGATTTTAACAAGTATCTCCCTGGCCTTTAGTGTGTGGAGGCCATATGCCCCAACAAGACTTGAGGAGAATCCGCATTGCTTTTAAGAAGGTCACCAATGACCTCCCATTGGTCACATCCTATAGACCGTTTGGTCCTTATCTTGTATGACTGCCTGGTGGAATTTGACACTGGGGCCCTCCATGCTTGAAATACTCTCTTCTCTTGGATTCTCACTGGGTTCTCCTCACTCATTCATTCAACACACATACGAGCTTCTGCTGGGTGCCACAGAGGCATTGTGCCGGCTACCGGGGATTCAAAGGAGAAAGGAAGTCTTTGAAAGCATGTTGCTCACTGGCTAGTGGGGAAAAATTCATGTCAACAGAAAAAGAAAATAATTTGAGATGGCTTAGCCTCAGGATCGGGTGCAGTGGGGTGGGTGTGGCGCTTTCTGATTTGAATCCTGTCTCTGAAGCTTGCTAGCTGTGTGGCCTTAGAAAACTAACTCTCAGTCCATAAGACTTCTCCGTTACCACTTATTTCCATGTGAGGACAAGGATTGGGTAAAGTATAGGATCCATTTGCCAGTTGCATTATATCAAAATTCATATTATTTTAGGTTTTTACAGTACTTGTACTGTACTTAAATGATAATTCTTCAGTTGGATTCTGTCATCACAAGAGTGTGTTTGCCTATGTTCACAACTTCAAAGAAGGTCATTCCAGTGACATTTCTGTTGCCAAGCCTCAGTTTCCTCATCTCTAAAATGGGGATAATAGATGTACCACCTGAACAGGGTTGATTTAAGGATTGAAAGAGAAAACATATGTAGAGCTCCAAGCACAAGCCTCACTCATGGTGATCACTCACCACATGTCAGTGCTTATTTTGACTATTATCAGTATCTCTGAACCCTCTCCCCTCTTTGTCCTCTCCTCTCACCCAGAGTGTCCCTGCTCTCATGCCCTTACCTGGGCTCCTTAACAGCCCCCTTACCTGTCATAAATAAATGAAAAACAATAGTATATGAGGAAGCCATTTGGTTTAAAACTAATTCAGCCTGATCTTGTTTTTCCAAAAACCTGATGTAGCCTGTTGAGCATGCGTTGTACATCTGGTTTAAACATTGACTATGTCTCAAAGACAAGAGTGATGCCCTTAAAGATAGGCATGTAATATTCCCCCCATATTCTTTAAGGACAAGCATCTCTTCCTGGAAACTAAGGATTAATTACTGACCTGCTGTGCTCACCTTGTGACCACTGACCTGCTGACCACCCGCCTGCTAGGCCAGCTAAGCATCTTGTGACAGTAGTAGGAGAGATATTCCTGTCATATGTGATGCTTCCTCTTTGTTCCAAGATGGTGTATAACCACTCAGTATACGTCACTTCTTTGGTGCCCTTCCTTCCTTGGGGAAGGAAAGCCCTGGGCTATAGCCCTCAAATCCGGCTCATAATAAACTCACCCTGATTTTGATTTATAGATCGATTATGGATTATTTAATTGATACCTATCTTCTCATCTCAGTCTTATTCCTTCCTCCACCCTCCAGTCTGCTGCTAGAGTAAGCTTTCCAAAAGAGTCCTTGAATCATGCTGCGCCTCTGCTTAAAAACACCTGCTGGATCCTCGTTGCCTTTAGTCTGATGTCTTAGTCTGTTCGGGTTGCTATAACAAAAATACCACAGACTGAGAAGCTTATAAATGACAGAAATTTATTTCTCACAATTCTGGAGGCTGGGAAGTCAAGGGTCAAAACACCAGCAGATTCCGTGTCTGTTGAGGGCCCCCTTCCTGATTCACAGACTCTGACTTCTCACTGTGACCTCTCATGGCAGACAGGGTGAGAGAGTCCTCTGGGGCCTCTCCTATAAGGATACTAATCCCATTCAGGAGGGCTCCCATTCTTAAGGGCTCATGACATAATCATCTCCCAAAGGCTCCACCTCTTAATACCATCGCCTTTGGGATTAGACTTTGACATATGAATTTGGGGTGGGTGAGTTATGGGTGGAGGGGCAGAAAGAACCCAAGATAGAAGCCACAGCCTTTTTGTAACCTAATCTCAGAAGTGACATCCCATCACCTCTGCCACATTCTACTCACTAGAAACAAGTCACTAAATCCATCCCACACTCAAGAAGAGTTGGTTATACAAGGGCCATGAATACCAGGAGGCGGAACTTGTTAGGGGCCATCTTTAAGGCTGAGTTTAGAGCCTAAGTCTCCTGATGCTGAAGCAAGTGATGCCCAGTATCAGTTTGCAAATCCCACAAAGGTCCTGAAAAGACGTGGGACCTCTACCCCAGCCTGAGCATGTAGAAGAAGTCTGTGGTGCCACGTATAAACAACCCTCCCTGGGACATGCACACGCACACACACACTGGGAGGAAGCTGTGGTAAGTACTTCCTCCTTCAGCCTGAGATCTGAAAGTATATCATCATGGCAGGTCCAAGGAGACGTACAGATGACTGGGCTCTGCGGCCTTTCTCTGGTGAGCTGTGGAAGAGTCAGCCACGCATATTCTCTCCCTTTCTATGGACCCATCTCTTCCTGCTCACGGGTAAGTCCACATTGTGGCCACAAGCGCTTGTAGTGGTGTTCCCCTGAGGCTGGCCACGTTTCCTGCTGGGGATTCTTGTTGGAAAAGTCAGTAAATTCCTCTGCTCATGGTAAATATTCTGCAAATTTCACCTTATTCTGAGCTCTGTACGTGTGCATGAACGTGTGCGTGGTCACACACCATAAGCAAGCGACATTCTAGCCCCAGTCTCAAATAACTCTAGGCTCAGACTATATTTCTCTCACCCTCACAGTTTCCTCCTAAGAAACACCATGGGGTGAGTTTGTTTCTTGTACAATATGGACATAATCCACGGAGAGATACAGGAAAATTCCCCTGATGACAAACCACCTAGTAATTTCCTAGGGAGCAATAGGACTTCTGGAGCTTCTTTCTACATCCTCTCTTGTTTATGAAGCAGGAGGCTTCACTGGGGGTCTGCAGATGGCCTGGTGGCCCTAGGCTAGGTGGCTTCTGCCTGAATATCCTTTTCTCCCCAACATCCTACCTCTCCATCAAGGCCCAAGTTCTGCTAGTTTCTGGGAAATATCTCTGAGCAGCCTGGCCTGGGGCCCTCTGTCCAGCAGGCACACCTGACACAGTACCCCAGGGAGGACCTCAGCGACCTGGGACTGTAACAGATACTGTCCCTCTGGGATCCTGCTTTCCCCAGGGCCTCCTTGGGGAGGGATATTCTTTTCTCCCCAACGTTCTATCCCCCCATGGGAGGGATGGTGCAGGTGGCACTAGGGACCTGAGAGCAGTAGGGGTGGGGGTGGCAGGTGGGCAGTGAGGAGAGCGCTAGAAAGACTCCTAGATGCATATATAGGGGTAGGGGGAGTCTTGTGCTTGAGACTGAGTTCCAGTCTGAACTCTCTTTACTTGCAATTTCGTCTTTGCTCACCACAAAAACACAGGAAGCAGCAGGGCTATTTATATTCACACTCAACTCTTAGGGTGCCTTTTGGTTGCGTTGGATAAGCCTGAAATTAGCCACATCCAATGTTATTCAAGCAGCAGAGGATCAACAGGGTGAATTTCAAACAGTTCAGGCAAGGGGGCATCTCCCGTTATCTGGCTCCGTCGATTGGGGTGACCTCAAACTTCACTGTTTTGGTCTAGAAGGGTTTCCTTGATGCTTTTGTGTCTCCAAGGAGTTGTTTAAGGAACTTAGGAGGCAGTAGGGTGGAAAGGCCCTTTGCTTTAGTAGCAGGAACATATGAAATTAAATCCTGCTCCATCACTTACCAGCTGTGTGAGCCTCTATTTCTGAAGAGTAGAATGCAGTGAGCAAGTTGTGCTGTGCGAGATTCCGTCATAGATTACAGATGGTATATGTGCTTGGCACACGGTTGGTGGAAGCTATGATTGTTATTATAATAATCACTGTTAAGTACATTATTTGGAAACTATTAAAGGATAGGCAAGTCAAATTTACTTATTACAATCTTTGAACTCCTTTTTAATATTTGTCGACTGGCATTGTTCAAAACAACAAGACTGATTCCTGGAACTCCTGTCACCATACTAGGATATGTAGCACTGTTTGCTGCAACAGGATTTGACCTGTAGGGACCACATCCTGCTCCTCCCACTGGCTGTCTCTGAGGCTTTATCTTTTTTTTTTTTTCCTTTATAAAGATTGGCACCTGAGCTAACATCTGTTGTCAATCTGTTTTTTTTTCTCTTCTCCCCAAAGCCCCCCAGTACATAGTTGCATATTCTAATTGTAGGTTCTTCTAGTTCTTCTATGTGGGATGCCACCTCAGTGTGGGTTGATGAGTGCAGCTAGGTCCATGCCCAGGATCCAAACCAACGAAACCGTGGGCTGCCAAAGCAGAGCACGTGAACTTAACCACTCAGCCACGGCGCCCTTTGTTTATGTTTGATGTGAGGAGAGCTGAGGTCAAAACATGGTCATATGCACCCAGCCAAGACTCAGCACCTTCTGGGCTTCCAGGATGGGAGTGGTGAGCACTCCTGGCCTCATACTCCAGTCATCTTGTATGTGGAATCTAGACTCCTCAACTGACCAATGCTGTAATCCAGGCAAGTGGCCAGAACTCTCTAAATTTCTGCTCCTGATCTGTAAAATGGGGTTAATTATCAGACAATTTTAAGAATTGAATGAGGTGATTTCTACAAAGCGCCTGACACACGCATAGCAATTATAAGGGATGTCTTCCAGATGTGAAGAGCTCTGTTTTAGGCAACCTCAAACCAACATCACACCAACTCAGCTTCTGTCTTCTGAATCTGTCCCCAGAGTCCACCTGAACTGATCGGCTCACATCCAGAGTCCCCAGCCCTGCATCCTCCCTCGCCGCCCCTCCGCAAAGTCCAAGTGCCGGGCTGCCGTGGGTGGGGGCAGGGAACCCCTGGCCTGCACCAGTCTGGGAGTCTCCTCTCTGCATCTGCATACGCTGTAATATCTGGGCTTTCAGAGCACATCTCAGCCTTTGTCCAGCCCTCTCGGGTATATTTGGCCTCTCCCCTCTCTAACATTTTCTACTTACTTTTACACCTGGACTGCCTGGAGTAGTCTGGGTCCTGAACATAGCTTATTTGGTCTAGAATTTCCAGAGGACTCTAGAGCCTCAGAAGCCCTAGAATCTGGAACTCCAGGCTGGGGTCACCCAGCGGACACTCACAGGGCCCCTACAAGGAAATTAATTGCCTTGGCTGAATGCTGGGCCTCTGGAAGCCTTTGTAACAGTGTTTATCAGGGATCTGGGTCCTTCCTGAGATGAGGAAATCAGGAGCTGAATCAACGCCACCTACTATTCCCAAACCAAACCTCGTTCCTAAGGATTTCCCAGGCCAAGCCAACATCAGTCTGAGATCCCCTGGACGGTGAGGAAAATGTAGGGTGTGATAGAGGTAAGAGATGTTCCTTTTGTTCCCATGATTTTGTTATGAAAATTCTCAAGCTTACAGAAAACTTGGTAGAATTTTGCAGTGAACGCTCATACACCTCCCACCTAGGTTCTACCATTTATGTTTTGCTTTACTTGCTTCATCACACATCTATCTATCTATCCACCCCTGTAGCCACCCATCAACCCATCTTACTTTTTAAAAGATGCTCCTTTTTTACTTCATTAGTTCTTTATGATTTACTTCAAGCTGTTTTTATTTAATCTTTACCATATTGCCTGATGAAGATGGTACAGGTGTGAATATTTCCATCTTATAGACCAGTAAACTGATTCTTGGAGAAATTCACCCAAAGTCACAAGGCTAATTTTCCCTGTTGGAACAGAAACCTAGAAGGTCTGTTTTACTGATTATATAGCTACACTTGTGGGAGAGAGTGCTTGATAAGTGAATGAGTGAATGAATGACTTTGCTAGGCAATGGACCTAGAGAGAGGGGGACAGGAACCTCATTTCATTTCTCAGCATCTGACATTTATTCCTAATATGTGTTTATTGAATGAATAAATGAATGAATGAATGAAGCCTGGCTTGGGGAGTCCAGCTTCCCCTCCAAGTCCCTCTTCCATCTCTGCAGGACTAGGAGCCTCTGGAAAGGACTCAGCCCCAACAGTGGCAGCCGGGATTCTAGGGGGTGTGGTGACTCTCTCCCTGAACATTTCAGTAGATACAGACATTGAGCATGTCACTTGGATTGCTTCCCAAAAAGCTCTTGCTTTAGCCTACCCAAATGGAGCCGTTATCATTATGGACAAAAGCTACCAGGACCGATTAAACATCAGCTGGAACTACTTATCTATCAGTAATCTGATGCTGAAAGATGCTGGATCCTACCACGCCCAGATAAACCGAAGGAATTCTGGAGTCACCATGGATGAGGAATTCACCCTGCAAATCTATGGTGAGTCCCACAGAGCTTCTGTGGGTTTTGATCTTTTATTTTTAAAAGCAGATTTTTTTTTCTCTCTAGGAATTTATCTGTCTAGGACAAATAGGACTCCACATTGATCATTTTCACCCAATTCCACAAATGTGGATGCCAAGAGTGAAAAACATACGCAAAATGTGTTTAAGAGCCATTTGTATTCTTTTCTGCAACTCTGTTAATATCTTTTACTCATCTGTATCAGTCAGCAAGGGCTGCCAGAACAAAATACCACAGACTGGGGGGCTTAAATGACAGAAATTTATTTACTCACCGTTCTAGATCTAGAAGTCCGAGATCAAGACAACAGCAGGTTTGATTTCTCCTGAGGCCTCGCTCCTTGGCTTGCAGATGGCAGCCTTCATGCAGTGTCCTCACGTGGTCACCCTTCTGTTTCTGTTGTCCGTGTCTTAATCTCCTCTTTTTATAAGAACACCAGTCATATGGCATCAGGGCCACTCTAATAACCCCATTTTAACGTAACTGTTTCTTTAAAGGCTCTATGTCCAAATACAGCCACATTCTGAGGGGACTTGGGATCAGGACTTCAACATATAAATTTTGGAGGGACGTGATTCAGTTCATAACACTGCCCTCTGGACCCCCCAAATCTCATGTCCTTCTCACGTGCAAAGTACATCTTAACAGCCCCAAAAGTCTTAACCCATTCCCACCATCAACTCTAAGTCCACAATCTTAGCCAAATATCATCTAATTCATATATGGGTGAGACTTGAGGTATAATTCATCTTGAGGCAAAATTCCTCTCCAGCCATGAACCTGTGAAACTGGGCAAGTCGTCTGCTTTCCTAATACAATGGTGGGATAGGCATAAAATAGACACTCACATTCCGAAAGGGAGAAATTGGAAAGAAGAAAGGGGTCATGGGTCCCAAGCAAGTCTGAAACCTAGGACGACAAATTTCATTAGATTTTAAGGTTAAAGAATAATCCTCATGCCGGCCCAGTGGTGCAGTAGTTAAGTTCGTACGTTCCACCTCGGCGGCCTGGGGTTCGCCAGTTTGGATCCCGGGTGCAGACATGGCATCTCTTGGCAAGCCATGCTGTGGCAGGCATCCCACATATAAAGAAGAGGAAGATGGGCATGGATGTTAGCTCAGGGCCAGTCTTCCTCAGCAAAAAGAGGAGGATTGGTAGCAGATGTTAACTCAGGGCTAATCTTCCTCCAAAAAAAAGAAAAAAAAAGAATAATCCTCTTTAGCTCTACACTCTGTCCTCTGGGCCTATTGGGGAGGCAGCCCCACCCCCTTGGCCCAGAGTGGCAGCCCTGCCCCCTGGAACCAAGGAGGAAACCACCCCACCAACTGCCTCTGGGTCTGTGCCCTCTAGGGCCATGGTGGCAGTGACAGCCCTGTTGACCTCTGAACTGCTCTCAGGGTCATTCTTCTCTTTTCTTGAAGGATAAGTCATGGCCTCAGCTGATAGCTCCATTGGCCCATCCTGTAGAATTTCCAGAAGTCTAACAGCCTTCCTTAATCTTGTCCCATCTCTGTCCCCTCACTCCAAGCTGGCAGCATCTCTGCTGAGATGGTTGACTGGATCCCTGGGTCACACTGTAAGCTCTTTAGCAGACATTATCTGGCCATACCCTTAGTGTTCTTTCCAGACAGGCATTCTCATTTTTTGCAACGTGGGTAAGCTGAGAATTTTCTAAATCTTCAAGTTCTGGCTCCTTCTTGCTTAACACTTCCTTCTTCAGGAGCCGGTCCCATGGCTAAGTGGTTGTTTGCATGCTCCTTTTCTGCGGCCCAGGATTTTGCTGCTTCGGATCCAGCTCGTCAGGCCATGCTGAGGAAGCGTCCCACATAGCACACCCAGAGGCACTCACAACTAGAATATACAGCTATGTACTGTGGGGCTTTGGGGAGAAGAAGAAGAAAAAAAAAAAGATTGTGGGCTGGCCCAGTGGCCAAGTGGTTAAGTTCACACACTCGGCTTTGGCAGCCCAGGGTTTCACCTGTTGGGTTCCTGGGCGCAGACATGGCACCGCTCATCAAGCCACACTGAGACGGCATCCCACATGCCACAACTAGAAGGACCCACAAGTAAAAATACACAACTATGTACCGGGGGGCTTTGGGGAGAAAAAGGAAAAATAAAAATCTTAAAAAAAAAAAGAGGATTGGCAACAGTCACTAGCTCAGGTGCCAATCTTTAAAAAAAAAAAATTCCTTCTTCAATTTATCTCTCACCTCTCACATTTTACTGTAAGCAGAAAGAGGTCGCCACCCAGTGCCCTCAACTCTTTGCTTAGAAATCTCCTTCGCTAAATATTCAAGTTTATCACTTAATGTTCTACTTTCTACAAAACACTAAAACCCACTTTGTCTAAGTTCTTTGACACTTTATAATAAGTATCACCTTTCCTCCAGTTTCCAATAAGATCTTTTACATTCCCATCTGATACCTCACCAGAAATAACTTAAAAAATTTTTTATTTATTTACTTTTTGTTGTGGTAACATTGGTTTATAACATATAAATTTCGGGTGTACATCATTATATTTTGATTTCTGTGTAGATTACACCATGTTCACCACCCAAAGACTAATTACAATCCATCACCACACACGTGTGCCTAATCACCCCTTTCACCCTCCCACCTCCCCCCTTCCCCTCTGGTAACCATCAACCCAATCTCTGTCTCTGTGTGATTGTTTGTTGTTGTTTTTATCTTCTACTTATGAGTGAGATCATATGGTATTTGACTGTCTCCCTCTGACTAATTTCACTCAACGTAATACCCTCAAGTTCCATCCATGTTGTCACAAATGGCTGGAGTTCATCATTTCTTATGGCTGAGTAGTATTCCATTGTGTATAAATACCACATCTTCATTATCCATTCATCCCTTGATGGGTGCCTAGGTTGCTTGCAAGTCTTGGCTATTGTGAATAATGCTGCAGTGAACATAAGGGTGCATGTATCTGTATGCGTTTGTGTTTTTATGTTCTTTGAGTAAATACCAAGAAATGGAATAGCTGGATCCTATGGTAGTTCTGTTCTTAATTTTTTGAGGAACCTCCATACTGTTTTTCACAGCGCCTGCACCAGTTTGCAATCCCACCAGCAGTGTATGAGGGTTCCCTGCTCTCCACATCCTCTCCAACCCTTGTTGTTTCCTGTCTTGTTAATTATAGCCATTCTGATGGGAGTGAGGAGATATCTCATTGTAGTTTTGATTTGCATTTCTCTGATAGTTAATGATGTTGAACATCTTTTCGTGTGCCTGTTGGCCATCTATATATCTTCTTTGGAGAAATGTCTGTTCAAATCTTTTGCCCATTTTTTTTTCAGGAAGATTAGCCCTGAGCCTACATCTGCCACCAATCCTCTTGTTTTTGCTGTGGAAGACTGGCTAACATCCGTGCCCATCTTCCTCTACTTTATATGTGGGACACCTGCCACAGCATGGTTTGATGAGTGGTGTGTAGGTCTGCACCCAGAATCCGAGCCAGTGAACCCTAGGCTGCTGAAGCAGAATGTGCAAACAACTACTGTGCCACCGGGCCAGCCCCTCTTTTGCCTATTTTTTAATTGGATTGTTAGTTTTTTTTTTTGTTGAGATGTATGAGTTCTTTACATATTTTTGATATTAACCCCTTATCAGATATGTGGCTTGCAAATATCTTCTCCCAATTGTTAGCTTGTCTTTTCATTTTGTTCATGGTTTCCTTTGCTGTGTAGAAGCTTTTTAGTTTGATGTAGTCCCATCTGTTTATTTTTTTCTATTGTTTTCCTTGCCCTGTCAGACATGGTACTTGAAAATATGCTGCTAAGACCTATGTTGAAGAGCATACTGCCTATGTTTCTTTCTAGAAGTTTCATGGTTTCAGGTCTTACATTCAAGTCTTTAAGCCATTTTGACTTAATGTTTGTGTATGGTGTAAGACAATGGTCTACTTTCATTCTTTTGCATATGGCTGTCTGGTTTTCCCAACACAATTTATTGAAGAGACTTTCCTTACTCCATTATATGTTCTTGGCTCCCTTGTGAAAGATTAGCTTTCCATAGATGTGTGGGTTTATTTCCGGGCTCTTGATTCTGTTCCATTGATCTGCATGTTTGTTTTTGTGCCAGTACCATGCTGTTTGGGTTACTATAGCTTTGTAGTATATTTTGAAATCAGGGAGTGTGATACCTCCAGCTTTGTTCTTTTTTCTCAGGGTTCCCTTGGTTACTCAGTGTCTTTTGTTCTTCCATATACATTTTAAGATTCTTTGTTCTATTTCTGTGAAAAATGTTGTTGGAACTTTGATAGACAATGCATTGAATCTTTAGATTGCTTTAGGAAGTATGGACATTTTAACTATCTTACTTCTTCTAATCCAAGAGCACGGAATATCTTTCTGTTTCTTGGTGTCTTCTTCAATTTCTTTCAACAATGTTTTATAGTTTTTGGTGTACAATCTTTCACCTCTTTGGTTAGGTTCATTCCTAGGTATTTTATTTTTTTTGTTGTTGTAATTGTAAATGGGATTGTACTCTTTTTTTTTTTTTTTTTTTAAAGATTTTATTTTTTCCTTTTTCTCCCCAAAGCCCCCCGGTACATAGTTGTGTATTCTTTGTTGTGGGTTC